>NC_053400.1:5368500-5416000 GCF_016859285.1 Xiphias gladius | reverse complement strand
GGCTTTTAAGGTGAATGGCTTGCTAAATAACAGTTAGGGAGCTAGCTAGCTTGGTACCCAACGCTTTCTTGTAGACAAACACAGGTATACATTCACTGTTTTTCACCAAACACGTTGTGTGCATCCTTGAGCCCTATCAAACACGCTGAAAACAGCTCCCTCCTTTTAAAAAAAAAAATCTATTTACCTGGTTTACTAGCTGGCAGTGTTTTTCTTCTCTTCCTTTACTGACACATCGCTACGTTTCTTGAGATATTACCACCAACGACCATCAAGCAGAGGAATATTGAACTGTCAGCGGGAGCGGATCGTGTCACATGTTTGCTCTTGTGCACGCATGTGAGGTCTTGTTTGGCTGCACAAGACACAGAATAATAAAGGAATGGATGTGTGCGCTACTAGTGCTTAAAATACCCCTCCTTATAGAACCTTAACAGATTTAAGCTATAAATATATTTGTACCATCAACTCCGGTCTCACGGTGCAAACAATGACTTTTGTTGAGTCGTTTAAACTCCAGCGGAGCAGGATTATAAATGTAGGTGGTGTGACACAGCTAAAATGGTCCACTTTCACTGCTTTTCACTCTCTGCTCTCTGTTCCCTAAGTAGGTACGGCTGCTCAAAAAGTCGCTAGACTTTGCTACACTACATCACACACCAATTTGCATATTCACGCCATCATTGCATAACTGTTTAGTTATATTAAATATTTTTTAAAAATGAAAAAAAAGTGAAGCCAATCTACGGATTCCAACTAGCATTGGCAATTCTTTTTAAGAGAGAGCAATCAAGGTCTGCCAAAAAACGTCGCTACGTTTGTCACTAAATGCGCTCTAGAAAACACGTTGTTACAGGAGTCGTAAACATTGCCAAATCTGGTGAGATAGTGGGCGACTGTCGTGCCCATTCCACCGTAATGAAGTGATTTCAGTCGGAAATTTTGCTGTTACAGATGCTGGTGTGTCCTGGCCCTAGCCTACAAGTATGTATGTTTGTAACTGTCTGCAACTGTGTAAGTGGCAAATGCATGTGACTAACTTGTCACTACTTGCTAGTGTCATGGATACTGACGTATGGCTCTCATACACACACACACACACACACACACGCACACACAGTTGTGTTGTGAGATCAGTAATTTGTAGTTAATCATTGGGGCTGAAGAGAGATGAGGTGGGGTGAGAAAGGGCTGCCCCCCCAACAGCATAGTGGCAGTGGAGAAGCATAGAGACAAATGACACACACATATACATACGCACACACACTCACACACACCCTCCATGCAGAAACCTAATTAATTTTGTGCAGTGTTTCAGAATTGATTGTGGTCATTCCTAGTTCTAATTTTTCATCTGGTTTTCAAGGGCTTCCTTCTTCATTCTTTCCTTCTCTGTGTCATTCTCTGTGTTCCTCTTTAGTGTGAGTGTGTGTTACTGTATAAATGTACTTGCATTCATTACAGAAAATTGAATTCGACAGAATAAGTTTTGTTTTCTGATGTTCACCTAAATGTGTGTGAGTCTCCCGTGATGAAACATTTCAAGCTGAACACGTTTTTGGTTTTTGAGAAAGCCAAAAACAAACAGGGTTTAAAATGGTTTATAGGAAGCAGTGAAGAATCCTACTTATATTGCAGTTAAAACCATTTTGATGCCAAAACAAGGACCATAATCTGGTATTAGCATCACATCACATTGTCTGTAGTGAAAAGGACAGGTGTCGCGCTTTACTGTACTGTGCAAACCGTGAAAAAACAAAAAAACAAAAAACAAAAAAAAAAAAAAAACGTAATATGCTGAGAAAATTTGAAAATATTTTAGGCATTATAGACAAGGCTAAATTCAGAGAAAAATGTGCACAGAAAGTCATTTCTGCCACATACAATAAGAAGATCGAATGTGTAACTTCTGTATGCTAACTCAATTTTATGCAATAACTCAAAGCCATTCTGCGTAGGATTAGAAAACTTCAGACTTCAGACATCCCCAAGAGGTGGGATCAGAAAAGACACTGTAATGGACAGCAATACAGAATGAGATCATTGCACCCTACGAAAAAAAAGCACATCACCTGTTCCTTGTGAAACAGAATTATATCACATGACGTGAGAACTTGTGGTTCTTCAGACATTTTGCATGTGATGCGTTCAGATGCATGTGGTTTTTTGGATGTTTCACATATGAAATCCAAATGTCCTATATCAAATGTTTCAGTCCATGCTTGAAATTGTCATTTTCACATATAAAACTGAAAACATTTTTCAAAATGAATCGTTATTTACACTTTACATTCACATGTGGAATGTGTCAGTTCACATGAGACAGATTACATTTAAAATGCTGAAATGCAATGAAATCCAATCTTCACTGGGACGGTCTCAGTTTACAATCAAAACTTAAACCACTGGAATACATGGAAAGCTGCTATAATCATGTAATAAAAAAAATCTACACATGAAGCTTTTAAGCTCTAAAATTTTGATCATTAAGAATATTTAAGACTTTAAATAACCACCTCTCCGAATAAAACTGCATAAAAACTATATGCTGAACGGAGCTGACACTCAGGTCATCAGGATGAGGTTGCAGATGGATCAGTGATTAGCACTATTATCATGTTGTGTAATCAGTATTGATAAATATCATATAATCAAAGCATTGCACATTTCTACACAGGTTTGGTGTCGTTGGTGCACATTTCCAGATGATCTCTATTTTAAATACTCTGTCACTTTAAGAAAACCCGTTAGCCCTGAAATGAAGGAAATTAATGAATCTGATTACGGCTTTGTCTAATAGCTTATGTATCACAATTTCCTGTTTTTAATCACTACAGTAGAACTGTGCCGCCCAAGGGCACTGTTTTAATTCTTTTGTGTTACCAGCAAATGCAGGGAAAAAAATTATAAGACCAATAATTGTTTTGCCAGGATCTAATAACAAACAATAAAAACCAGCCAACCAGAATGCTGCCACCATACTCTATCTGGGTGCTATTATGAGGAAACCCTCTTCTCATGTCGCTTTTTTTTTCCTTCTTTTTAAAATGTTTTCTTGGTCAATTTTACATCACCTCTGATAATATTGAATGGTTTTCATAGCTGATAAATATTTGAGTTTGCTTACGAAAGAGGCTAATATTGGTCACATGAATAGAGAATGATCCTTTCTTCATGCTTCATTATGATTTCTCACTTCTGGCCAATGACAGGCAGGCAGATAAAATATTTACAGCCTCCCGAGGAGACATTTAGCAGGAACACATCACAGCTGATGTGCACCTGCTCTTTCAGATCTTATGCATGCGTGTATGAGTGAGTCTGTAGGTGTGTGTGTGTGTGTGTGTGTGTGTGTGTGCGTATGGAAAGGGTTGACCTACCTGTGTGTGAGTGTCTAAGTGTGATCTGTCTGCATGAAATGGAAGGACAGAGAGTGGGAATCACAGCTTGACAAGAGTGCCTTGCTCACATGGCACAATACTGGAACTGACATTCTATCAGTAACACAGCCATAAATGCTCTCGCTCTCTCCATTACATTCTCATCCTCTTCCTCCATCCTCCTTTGCCTTTGCCTTTCATTTAAAGTAGGACAAATGAAGCACCTATTTACCTTCTGATTTCACCACTTCATCTACTGCTTGTTAAAATGAGAAGAAATAAGGGTCCAACTTCTGAGAATTCCCAATTTATTAAGGGTTTATAGGCATTAATTAATGGCGTTATTAATTGTTGATAAGTTATTTACTAATGCTTTGTAGATAATTTATTAGCCAGCAGTAAGTGCTGCCAGGTTTTGGCTGCAGTGTTTTAGCTAAGTCTTGAATGCATCGGGGGGACCTCCCCAATGGACTGTTTGACCACTTCTGGAAAAGGTCTGCAGGACATCTGGACCAAAATCTAATGTATAGACAAGTTATTATTAAGACTAAGACTGGAAGACTGTGGTCTTGGTTACAGAAGTGCTCGGTTAAGTTTAGAGAACGGTCGTGTGCATTGTTGAAAGACACACTGTTGACTCACGGTAGCAGATACGAACCGCAGTCCTGTAAAACCATCGACCCCGACCTCCACCCTTAGAGGCGTTGCTTCAAATCCATTTTTGCTGTTTTTTTTTTGTTTTTTTTTTGCCACGAAATGTTTATGTGGCAATAGTACTCATGTCACAGATAAAACTTCCCTACAAGATGTCTTCAAAAGGGAGTGAAGACCTAAAAAACCTCATGTCCTCCTCTGTTCCAGAGTGGTGGGTGTTCTAACTTGGTGACGGTGAGGTCCATCTGGAAATGCTCAGAGTGTCCCGTCTCATAGCTGCTGCCATCACCTCTCATAGTATTTCACTGTTTTATGGACAAGAGCAGCTTTGGAGCTCTCTTTCTCCCTTTGGAGCTTCTTTGGGAACATCAGCCAGGATTTTATTTACAACCTCAGAGGCCTGTTCCCCTCTGTGGTAGGAGTGTGCACGGTAAACATGCTATGATTCAGACATATCAGCTCACGGATCTCAAGAAAAGTAGGAATGAATATGTGGTTGCTGTGTCCTTGGATCTTTGTGCACAGTCTAAATGTGTCAGTGGCTACAGTGTAAATTTACTTAAGCCATATAACGCTTTACATTTCAAGTTCAAGCCTTTCCATGACCTACCAGGTTTGATCATTTTGTTTTACAATTTGACACATCAGGAAAACATTTTCAATATTGACTTACTAGGACTGGTAGTACCATCAGGTAGCAAGGATTCAAAGACCACAGCTACAGGAAAGCAGTCTGGAAAACCTGAGAAGACATTCTGATTTGTCTGGCGGCATTATGTATCTATTTTATTGTTTGAGCATGCTTTATGTTCCAATGAATTCCTAATCTAAAGGTGCAAATTACTGGGTCATCCTGTGTTAATAAACTGCTAATGCTGAATAAAATTATGGGACTTTCCACTGTAGCTCCAAAGTCACTCAACTATCCTACACATTTTATAAATACTGACATCAAATTTATTGAATCAACAAATGGACAGGTTTAATCTCTAAGCCTATAACCATGAGGCTAACTGGCTAACTTGGGTGAGGGATTTAAATGTCCCTCACCCAAAAGGATACAAGAAATTAAGATGTTACCTTATGTGGCACTTGAAACCACTTCTCCCATTTAATTGTCTTACCCGGTACCAAGGCTAAAATATGAGCAAGAAACAAATAGGAAAAAAGTGAGAGCATCAGAATTTCATGATGGTCCACAAGCTTTTGTTGGCCTGATAGAAATTTGCTTTGGCAAAGTATATTCGGTTTCATTTCTGCTTTCCTTGTGGTAATGAACTTCAAGCTTTGACGTCTCTTATCATAAGAATGAATTTTTAAGTTCTAATGCTTTTTAACTCCTTTTGTGAGATCTTAAAATTCGATTATTATATTATGACAACAGACCTAGAAGGAGAGCTGACACTCTCTGTCTCCCCACTCCTTCCTTTTTAATTTTTCTTCTTAAATGTCAGTTTTATCGATTGAATGTTTGTGTCCCTTTCACCCATTTTTCCACATCTCTGGTTTTAATTGTATTCTTAGATGTGTTGATTGATGTTTTCATGCCGATGTTTTGACTTATTTTTGCTTTTGGAGTGATCTTTTGGAGTATCTGACCATCTCATGTGTTCCTGTAATTTGACACCCTTTGTGTTTGGTTAATGCAGCCTGTAGCTATTGTATAAAAATGCTGCTTAATGTACTGTTTCTTTATGTTGCTGCCTAAGCAGAGAGCTACGACCAAAATGTAGATTCTTTAATACATTTTGTGCTGACAGTGTGTAGGAGTTCACTGTTTTAAATTAGATTTCATTCTCATACACACCAGTCCTACTGGCCTGCATTAGATTATATACTCTTGCTCACCTAAAATCTTGACTTAACTCAAATGTAAAATCATATTATGTTCCCTGACTTCCCAGAGAAATGTACAAAAGTCTTTAGAGGGAACTCATTCTCACTCACTCTAAATTCCACCAGATTCCAGAAATCCACCAATGACCAGTGACCCCTGGGATCCCTGATAGTCTAATGTGTTTGTGTGTGCGTGCGTTTGTGTGTTAACATGTACACCTGTGTGCATACATACATGTGTCTGTGTATACAGTATACAGTGTGTAGAATTTAGGGCATCAAAATACGTTGGGTTTATATTCGTCTGAATGTTAAATTGTGGTTACATATGTGCATCTCTCAGTCAGTGACATTGTGTGTGTGTCTCTGTGTGTGACATGCTAGCAGCCCCACTTGGCCAGCTGACAGGCCACTGTCTGATTATAAAGGCACTTTACTGGTATTAATATTAATGCCACTCCATTTAATTCAGGATGTCTGCCTGCCACTCCAATGAGACTGCACTTTCGCGCTTTAAATGGTGTGTGTGTTTGACAGGAGGTGTGTTTTTGAGTGTGGCTGCACACGTGTGTGTACATGCATACCTATTCGTGTGTGTTTGCTTGTGTCTCTGGCATAAATGCAGTTGTCACACAGAAAGAATCATTCTAGTCCATTAGCACCAGGGCAGTTTTAAACTTGACCCTCCTTTTAATATATTATCGTCATTTCTCCACTGCATGTTTTCCTCACTGGTGTGTGTTTTCTACGAAAAAAGAGAAAACACTATATTTAGGACAAAGGGGTTATCCACATGGAAAGATGTGCAAAGTGTGTAAGGAATCAGACTTTTTTTAGGTCAGATCAGAAGCATTAATGGGTTTGATAAACAGCCACTCAGGGTTCAAGGTCAGACTTGTGACTTGTAAGGAGCATTTGGGAGGAAAGGCTCCCCATACTTTCCAGTATTCGCTTCCTTCTCTCTGTAATCACTGTTACTGTCTTTCCATAATAGCCGAACACACATTAAAATATTTCTGTCTGATGTGTTTTCCTTTCTGTTCTCAGACATTGAGCAAGTACAAAACAGTGATTTGATCACAGCTGATAAATGCCACCTGCTGATCAAGGCAAACACAGACTCCCGCAGTGCTGCACTGAGAGGTTGATCAAATGACTATTTTATGACTATGAAGCTGGCCGACAACATAAACATAAATGCAGGCCAATGACAACACAGAAATTGTGCAAGCAATGATCATGGAAAGATGTGGAGGCAACAGATATTTCTTTTTCCACACTACGCCACATTTTTTTGTTTTTTTTTTGGTAGTGGTGGTGGAGGTGGGGGGGGTAATGAAAAAAAAGAAAAGGACTTAGAGGCCTTACAGTGGATGTAAGGCCAACACGGACAGACAGAGAAATGTTCAAATTGAACCTGCTTAGTGTGGTCATGGTATGAATATGACGTTGTAGGAGGTTTCAAAGGTTGGAATCTTCATATGTGTTTTGTCATTTTGTTTAAGAAGAAAGAGTTTTTTACACAAAGAGCCCCCTCCACATGACCACATACGCACACACACACACACACACACACACACACACACACACACACACACACACACACACACACACACACACACACACACACACACACACACACACACACACACACACACACACATACAAACATCTCCCCCATGTGTATCTATGTTGTTTTTCTCTTTTCTGGTTTTTGGTTGTTGTGTAGGTCGTCCTCTCCTCTGTCTGCCATCTGGGAAGGCTCTCTCTCTCTCCATCCATTATGACCATCCTGGGACAAAAACCCTTCAGCACCACCATGCCCTGCAATCCCAGCACACATAACATGTCTACATAACATGTAGACACGCACTTGCACACTCCACACACGCACACACACACACACACACACACACACACACAGACATACACACACACACACACACACACACACACACACACACAGACATACACACACACACACACACACACACACACACACACACACACACACACACACACACACACACACACACACACACACACACACACACACTTACTGCAGAAAAACACAATCTAAAGGTAGCACACTGAACTCAAACATGCAAACCAGCAAGTAATTCGCACTCACACATTTAAGTACACAAGCAAAGACAAACAAGCACAGATATACAATACAATAATTGTATTACAGTCATTATTTGTGCTATCTACTGAAGTTAAGCAGATAATTAAAAAAAAAAATGAAGCTTTTGCCAATATATCTTCCAGACCTGGGTCTGTAATTTGATTTTTTTGACTATAGCAATGATGTAAATTTCAATCAATTTACTTTGCATAAAAATTATCCTAAGGAGTTGTATTCGGTTTGGAATACAGCTTTTATTTCAAAATCAGAATCGGAAAAACTTTAATGATCCCCGCAGGGCATGTTACAACTGCTCAACACTCATTAAGGAAAAATCGAGTAAACAAGTAAAAAGTAAAAACTACTTTAAAACTACCGTAAAATAGTGATAATAGTGCATACAGCGTTAGTGAATAGAAACGTGCAAATGCAATGTGCAAAAAGTAAAAAGTAATGTACAAGGCAGAGTCACAGTATAGACATAAGTGCAAATTTAATGGTAAATTAATGTGCAAAGGTAAACTGAATGTGAGGTGTAATGTGGGTAAACAATAAATTAGCAGTAGTTTAACAGCGGAGTACTGATGGAGATGTGCGGAAAGAGGAGGAATTGTAAAACTGGATGGCCACAGGAAAGAAGGACCTCCTGTGGCGGTCAGTGGAACACTTAGTCATTCTGAGTGTCTGGCCAGACGTGCTCCTCTGGCTAACTACAACACTGTGTAGAGGGTTGGAGGATCCAGCTCCACCCCCAGGACTGAGCCAGCCCTCTGAATCAGTTTGTTGAGTCTGTTGGTGTGGGCAACCCTCAGGCTACTGCTCCAGCAGACAACAGTGTAGAAAGAATCATGAGGCATTTGCAGCACGGTGCCACAGGACCGGAGGACCGCAGGAAAAAGATTAGACTCTGGCCCTTCCTGTAGAGAACCGCAGAGTTCCTGGTCCAGTCCAGTTTGCTATCCTAGTGGACACCCAGGTAATTCTACACCTGTTCCATCTCCCCTAATCGAAAGAGGAGTAGCAGGGGTTCTGGATATCCAGAAATCTACCACCAGATCACAAAACTGTCCACCACCCTCTTGTACTCTGACACATCCTTCCCCCCTTCCGCATCCAAAAACTGCAGTCACCAGAGAACTTCTGTAGATGGCAGGTCTCTGTGTCGTACCTAAGTCAGAGGTGTAGAGGTTAAAGTGAAAAGGGGACAGGACAGTCCCCTGTGGAGCTCAAGTACTGCTCACCACTATGTCTGACACACAGTTCTGAAGGTGCACACACTGACGACATCCAATAAAGTAGAGGATGATCCAGGACACCCGAGGAGCATCAACCTGCATGGCAGTCCTCTTCTTCCCAAGCAGGGCAGGCTGAATGGGGGTAAAGGCTCTGGTGAAATCAAAGAACATGATTCTGGCCGCACCTCCTGGTCTGTCCAGGTGGGTGTAGGCATGGTGGAGCAGGTATATTATGGTATCGTCCATTCTGACATCCAGTTGGTAGATGAACCTTGAGAGGGTCGAAAGAAGACTTCAACAATGGACAGAGGGAGTCCAGGACTTGTCTTTCAAAAGCCATCATGATGTGTGAGGTCAACGCTACCGGCCCGAAGTTGCTGGTGATGCTGGGAGGGGCCTTTTTCACTACAGGAACTACAGGAACCAGGCAAGATGTCTTCCATAACACAGGGACCTTCTCCAGACATAAACTGAGGTTAAAGAATTGCTGGAGAATCACACACAGCTGGGGGGCATAGGCCATGAGTATCTTTGCGCTGATGCCCGTTGTGACCAGCAGCCTTTGCCAGGAGGAGTCTACTCAGCACCCTCCTCACCTGGTCAGCAGAGATGGTCAGCAGGTTGCACGTATCGATGGAGAGTCTTTTCCAAAGTCTGGAGTCTAGCATTAACAAAGTGGATGACGTCACACGTGGTTGCCAGGTTACTGGAGGGGGGAATGTAAACAACAACCAAGATAGTGTGTTCGAATTCGCTGGGTATGTAGTATGGATGTAGCCCCATGCATAACAGTTCTATGATATGCATGTTCCTTTGTGGTAATGTGAAAAGGGTGGCACCATCTGTTGTTAATAAAAGCTGAAAACCTGCCACCTCTTTTCTTACACCTCTCTTATTTCTGTCCGCCTGAAAGCTATTGATGGTAGAGGATGGGATCCGGAGTATCTTCCTGTATCCACATCTCTGTGAAACACATAACGCTACCCTCATGGAAGTCCCTCCAATTCCTCACTAGGGCATCTGCATCCACTGTGTGTCCTCCTCCTGATTTCTGCGGGGAAGTCCGTCGTTCTGGTCACCATGCTGCCTGGCTTCAGTGCTATAGGATGCAATGTAATATAATCTAGTCTAATCTAGTCTAATCTAATTTAAATTTAAACCCCTTAGAACATCTTTGGAAAGACCCGAAGATTGCAGCTCACAGACACTTCCCATTTAAAGGAGCTTGAGAGGATCTACCATAGAGAATGCTATAAACTCCCCAAATCCAGATGTGCAGAAGCTTGTAGAGACTATTCCAATAAGACTGGAAGCTGTAACTGCTGCTAAAGGTGCTACTACAAAGTACTGAGAGTCTGAATACAATTGTTAATGAAAGATTTCAGTTTTTATTATTGATAAAATTACAAACATACATTTTCACTGTGTTATTCTGGATTATTGAGTGTAGAGTGATGTGCAAGAGTGGCAATTTTATGTTTTATTTTAAAGTAGTGCAAAAAGCTACTGAGTCTGAAAACTGAAGCCACTGTAAGTTGACTAAACTTGAGAAAACTTCATAAACTTAAGATATCAAGTTGAACTGACTATTTAGTCCCAAAGACAGTCATTACAGACAGATTTGCCTTCCTTTTACATTTTCTCAGTTTAAAGAGTCCGTACGTCACTTGACATGAAGAACTTACAGCTGCAGCTGTTGAATACTTTTTGTACTAAGGACAACTTCCAAGGCTGCTCCCAGTTTGTAAGTGTAAGGGGGAAGGGACTGAATTCAATACTAAACCCCTAGACATTCTAGGTTGAATTGACTTGTGGCTAACCTAATTTACATATTTACATTAAGTTAAGGAGTAAAGATTACCTGATTCCACTAAATTCTTGTATCATGTTCTACAGTGTACCTGGTCCAGCGTGACCACTGGCTTATAATGGCAAATGTAAGCTAATGTTAGCAAACCCTACATAGGTATTTTTGTATGACTGACAAAGTCAATTGACTGTTTTTTTAACACTATGCTTAAGCTTTCAATTATGTCAGAATTGCCACTTAATGCCACAGTGAGCACTATTCAGCAAAATTTGTATAAGATTATTTTAAATTGCAGCTCCTTTGGCAATAATCCTCAGCTCAGTTGTTTCACAACTGTAAACATTCATAGTCTGAATTTCTCATCTTATGATCTTTCCTGTCAGTTTTGTACCTTATTTGTAGCGAATGATTTTAGAAATAATGACTTTTAAACAGTTTCACCTAACTTCCAATTTTTTCGGCTCGACAGTGGTTGTTGAAAGTGACTGTGGCAAAGGGAGGAAATTAGCAACCTAAAAAGAAGACAAGGCCACTCAAAGTAGGATGATACACAAAAATGTTCGATTAATACACTTATTCATAAAAAAACTTTTGTAAAGCACAGACCAGATCAGAACAGATGGATGATATGCGTCAATGTAATAATAACTTCATTGCTAACCCCATACGACCCTGTTGGAGAAGTGGCGAACAACCACATTTCCTCAATGTTAAGGACTTCCCTCATCTTTCCTCATCGATCTTTCTTTGTGAACACATCCACCTACTGATGACCACCTCTCCATTCTCTTTCTTTCCTATCAGTAGTAGTGAGCTAGAGACAGAAAGAAAGGGAAAGCGAGGGGAGGATGATGATGACGGCAGGCAGGAGCTTGGTGCAAAGCTCCGGGTTATCAAACTCATTAATCTACATGCCATAGTCCCTGGATGAATAATTGTACATGGAATTTATCTGCCAGTGTGATAGCTACAGCTTGGCTCTCCCTGCGCCACAACCGACACTGCATTGTGTCTCGGCCTTGTAATTATTACATACTTTGTCTTTGCTTGTGGTAGAGGAGAGTGGAAGGTGGATGGTTGTGGTGGAAAACAAAAACACTCCCACCTCTTGTTTTGCGGCTTCTCATAAGGAATCGTCTTATCACCCCTCAGTATGATGGTTAATATTGCAGGGAGTACCCCCCCTTCCTCACTAATGCTGTTACATAAAGGAAACAAGATGGGAAACAAAACTGAAACAAATCTCAAGGGAATGTTTTCAACATCTTGTGGAATCCACGCCCCAAAGAACTGAGACTATTTTGAGATTAAAGAGAGGCCCTACCAAGTATTAGTATGGTGTTCCTAATAAATTGCTCAGTAAATAAAAAAACATTTATTTTTTAAGACTTTTCTGTAATCATATTTTCTGGTAATACTGACATGCCATCTATAGCTAAATCATTCAAATTTAACATTCTAAGAATACTGTATATAGTTAATAAAACCTATGATAATGGGTCACAAGTCAAAAGAGTTGGGAACAAAGAATTACAATATATAAGATCAGACATCTGGACTCTATCAAACGTAGAAGAACAACTTGTCAATCAGGAATTGGATAGAGAGAGGAAGTGGCACTCCAGGCCAACAGTTACAGGGAGTGGATGATCAGAATTTCACCCTGACTTAAAACCAGAGTGAAAACTGCTAACTCAGCATCCCAGTGTGACCTCGTATGACTGGGTTCTCTTATACCAAGAAACCTATGCCAAGAGTCTTCACGTCACAAGGAGTCCACAGTTACCACAAACCAGCTTGGTAGGTGTGGCGCAACATTAACTGGGAAGTATCAAAGGTCAAAGGTCATTGATCAGGAGTTACGTACTATATATTTCTGGCAGTGTGGAGAAGGCTTCAAAAAATCATTTAGATAATTTTGTAGGCAGATAAAACTTCCAGAAAATATAACTGATTAGTCAAAGCAGCTATGATCAATATTTTCTATTTTAAGAATGAATCACATGGCTACTGGTACGTGAAACTGTTTCGTTTGTAAGGGTAGATAGTTATTAAGATAAATATCATCTGACTCTGCAGTTCCCCTCAGCCCTATGCAGGTTTACAGTGTCTTTCCAGACTAACCTCTTGTAAAAACTGACCCCATAGGTTGTCTCTGCAAGTGGCTTATTACTACACATAGTTACATTTTATTGTTAGGTGACCTCTAGTGGCTGCAGTAATTATGACGGGAGCAAAGGAAGAAGTTAGGGGACGTGGTATATAGAGCGACAAAGTCCATGTTAGGCAGAGGTTGGGGTGGGTGGATGTGTTTACAAAACAGAGGACTTTCACACAGAGACCGCTGTTCATTTTCTGGTTCAAACTGATTGAATCAGTGTTGTTCCTTTTATCCATGATCGTTCCACAAATTTAACCAGGTTTATTATTGTAACCAGGATGACGAAGGTCCTCTAACCTTAAGGAAGTACTTATCTTAACCCACACCATGATCTTTTCCTAAAACATGCCAAATAGTTTTGTGCCTAAACTTAATCAAACCTTGACTGTTCCACAACCTTAACCATGTGTTTATTATTACCATGATGACGAAGGTCCGGTGCCCTGCTGCTGGTACATTCCTATGGGTTGTTTTATTGTTACCATGATGATGAAGTTATGGCATGCCTGCAACTGGTACGCTCCAGTGGGGCGTATCTGAGGGTAAGGACAAGTGACCTCTATCTTCATTTAGGGTGGGGGACTTGTTGGTATTTCAGATCCTTGTTTTGGTTTTATGGCCCACAGGTTTACAGCATCATTCTCACATTGTTGTTTCCAGTCACAGCAGCAGCTGTTTTGGGCAAAAACGCTCAAAGTTAGCAATCAGCTGAACATATATTTATTATATTCTTTATTCTATATTCTTCTCACAGTTGATGGAGAACAAAAACAGATACAACGAGTGTGAATTTTAGACTTAAAAATGTTAACATAACTATAATGAATGCTAATGTTGCTCTTTTTCTGCTTGATATATCAAACTAGTAACTGTTAACATGTTTATCATATGAACTTAAAAGGTGTTAATATGTTCACAGATTGTGTTCATACCTTCTTTCTATTGCTCCCAACTGTCAAAAATTAAGTTATTGTTCTCATAAAGACACATGGCTTGTTTGCATGTGTGTGTGTGATATGCATGTATGTTAAATGACAGTGTACAGACACCCACAGAGCAAAATGTGTATAATCTCAAAGCTGCTTTTTGGTTTATTTGTCTTTTTGATCAGAGGTGTAGTTTCCAATGAAATAAGAGCAGGGAACATAAAAGAACAAAAAACAGTCTTGATGGTAAAGGTGAGCAAACAGGTAAACAGACTGTGTGTCTTTCCAGTACTTAATGCTTTTTATCTTCAAACAACTCTTTACCACTAGAGAGAGAGAGAGAGAGAGAGAGAGAGAGAGAGAAGGAGAGAGTTTTTGTGTGTGTATGTGCACACAATCCTTCATTCCCTGGCTGTCACACATATGATTTTGGGAATGACTGTGCATAATCCAAAATATAATCAGCATTGTCAAAACTTGGTTCTCTCCAGGCAACAGAGGAACAAGCCGCTGAATTGTCATTCTGAACGATATTTAAA
The DNA here is from genome assembly GCF_016859285.1 of Xiphias gladius. NCBI lineage: Eukaryota > Metazoa > Chordata > Actinopteri > Istiophoriformes > Xiphiidae > Xiphias > Xiphias gladius. The sequence goes on along the minus strand of NC_053400.1, from coordinate 5,401,331 downwards.
ACAATCCCACTGACCAGATTTTTATCCTCAATGCTTGAGAATGTGCCTTAGACTGCTGAATTAACAATGTGACTCTGTTGGAGATTATGACCACCAACACATTTCCATCAATTTGTCCAGTTCTTAGAGTGTTTCCATCTGCTAAGATGAATGAAAATAAATCAGCTACCTTAATGTAAGTTGTAGCTGCACTGAAAAAAAACAAAAACCAAACAAACAAGTAAAAAAAAGTAAAAATGTAGAGTTGAGGACTAATGTTGGAAGTGATGATCAATAATATTCAACAGACTTCCCAGCTAATGCACAGTGAGAATTTTAGCAGACATCCTTTGCTAGGCTAATGTAATTCTTTGACATTCATTTTGAAATTATGCTTAACAGAGAAATCAGCCCAAAAATGAGCAATTTGTATGTTTTCTTGACAAGTGACCCCTTGTGGTCATGTGAACGACTCTTAGAAGCAAAGGCAGACGTGTGACATCATTATAACACCACAGAACTTCTTAATGCCATTTATACGTCTGCACAGGATTGCTGCAGAGCCTACGCCATAGTCGATGCAAGCGGCCTATGATGTTGATAGCATTAATACTTGTGCGCCGGTGTGTCTGTGTGGCTCTGCAATTACACCACCAAAACGCTAGTTGGCGGTGGGGTTTCAATGCCACAGTATTTAGTTTCTTTGTGTACTTCAAACGATGGCGACAGAAACTGAGTGGATCATGTTGGAGTTGGGCTAATAAATGTTGAACAGTAGTTACTTTTATTGAAATTACTGCACCAAAGACAAGAGTGAAGACCTCGGTGGAGATGGTGTGTACGACCATTAAACCGACTGAGGCCGAAGGAGGGTGAATTTTCTGGGCTTGTCTGGCCTCTGAGAGAAATGGATGAAGGAGGAAATGCAGTGCTACCAAGCAGACCAATCACAGTTGTTGTGGTCTGCATTGACATGTAGTTACATCTCTAGGGGGGTGCACATCAGGCCAAGGCGTAGGCTACGGTAGGCTAAGGTGTAGGGTACGCGGCTAAGTAACCTACGGTGTTGATTCATTGCAGAAGTATAAACTGGCCTATATACCAACTTTAAACATATAGACTCAAAGAGCCAAGTAATCTCTTGTCCCTAGCCCTGTCTGTGACCTCAGGAGTCTTACTGTTACCCTGTGATTTGGTCACATATCGTTCCCTATGCAAACCTTCTGGGAAAAGTCAAAAGTTATCCAGCAGTGGGTTACATCTCCAAAGTTATTTTTGTAATCTTACAGGTGTCAACTTTCTGCCTGGGATGATAAAATGTTAGTAAAACCAACATTAAAAAGCAATATTTCCAAAGACTGTGTCCCTCTGCTCTTCTTCTGTGCTGGAACATACATTATGTAGGCTACTCATGTTGTGCCAGTGATTGGTTAGCGTAATGTAATTTTACCCTGTGCAACATTTTTATCTACAAACCCAGACAACAGCTGTGGGATCATGAAATACCTTTGAAGATGCAATCTGATGGTGGGTAATGGGTAAAAAATAACAGAACTAAATAACGTAAGGTTTGTGTACGGTACACTGTGTGACCGTATAATGGAGTATTGTACTAAGGGCTGAGGTCACAAATGGGGCCTGCTTCTCACAAGCCTGCTTCTTTGCATGTAATATACATACTTCTTAGTTTCAGATGGGCAGTTATATTGTTGCACAACTAAGTAGTTAATTACGTAAACAATGTGATTTCATGCCTCAATTTTCTTATTCAGTCTCGTTGAATAAGTTATATTGTGTAGACCTAGGAAGTCATTGACTCTAACAGTCAGCTTTTCCTCCATCTTGTTTAATGTTGTTTACATCATTCCAGGTAGTAGAAAAAAACTTAATTTCAGAGGCGAATCAAAATGATCATGATTTTTTGTCACCAAGCTGTTGCTCCCATGTGTCAGAGGACATTTGCATAAAGTTTCTCGACTTCCCCATGTCACACCGTGGGGCAGCTTTTGGTTCTTTGAGTTGCGATGAGTGGCAACAACAAGTTCTTTGAGGTTCAGTTCACAATGAATGGCATCCTGTTTTGTCTTCGGTTTTTGAATCTGTATGTGTGAATGGGACGTTTTGAGGGAGCTTGTGGTGAATGGTTGGGTGTATAAAGTGTCTGACTTTGACACCAGAGAATGTGGTTTCCATCCCGTATCCTACCAATAGTCAACGCTGGTTTCTATTAACCACGACTGCATTTGTAAAGTAATTATAGCGCTATAATTTATTAGCAGAGTTCGTCAAAATTTGTTTATAATTCTTAATATTTGCTTGTCCACCTCACACAATTTCTTTTTTTAAGTTCCCTAATTACTTTCTTACTGCTTCATAATATTGTGATACTCGTGCAATCTGTCTAAACTTGCAGACAAAAAAAAAGAATGGAAACCCAGTTATAGTTCTAAGAAAATAATCTTTGGCGGGGCGTCATGATGTGGTTTGGAGGCTATCAGAGTGCATGTGTGTATCAGTGTGTGTGGGTGTATGAGTGCACAGGAGCCTGAACCCAGCTTGTCCTTGAGACAACCTCCAATTGCAGATCGGACTCAAAGACAGCACTGTGTGTTTAATTTGTTTTTACCTGCTGGAAGGTCATCAAGCCTGAAACAAGTGTGGTGGAAGGTTTGGGTGGGTGGGGGTGTGGGAAAGGGTGGGGGAGCATTTCCTCTGATTATAGAAGCTTAAACAGATTCTCTCCCAATGACACATTTATCATTTTCAAACAGCTAATATGTTCCAATGAAACAGAAAAGGATGGTGACCCTACGCTGCTGTTCCAGCAGTGGACAGAGAGGAGGATGGAGGGAGCGAGGGAAGACACGGGTCAACCTTCAGATGTCCCCGGCAGCAGAGAGAGAGAGAGAGAGAGAGAGAGAGAGAGAGAGAGAGAGGTGATGTATTTTAAAAAGCTCTCCTGACCTGCCTGCACTCAGTCGAATGTTTGCTTAAATGGACACACCATAGTTTTAGAATGTGCTTTGTGTAGCAGATTTTGAAATGCAATTCAAAGGACACACATGTTCATCACACACATTCTTTCTCTCTCTCACACACACAATCACACTTATTGAAGCTGCATAGGGCATTTGTGTCAGCCTGAAGGTTTCTGGCAAGGTCCTCTGGGTAATTCCCATTCACCTTGGCCAGGACCTGTGTGAACAGAGAAGTGTGTGTGTGTGTGTGTGTATGTGTGTGTGTGTTATGTATGTTTGTTTGGACACTTCTTTTGCTGTATCTGCATGTGATCTGACTCATTTTTACAAGACGGAAGTGGAAACAAGTGGGGGGAACAAGTTTTAAGAAGAAGTTTTGGAGGTCGCAAACAAATCACAATCTTACTTTGTACTGTGTGTGTGACAGCATCTCTGTCTGTTTGCCCCTCTGTATGCATGTGTGTGCATACTCCAATATAGTAGCAAATTGAGGAGAGCGTACTGATGTGACTACAGTTATCTGTGGAGAGTGTCTATATGCAAAAAGATAAAAGGATGTGAACATAATGACCCAGCACTGAGGAAGACCATGGCTCTTGGACTGTTTAGAAAAAGGTGGAAGCAGTGACAAAAATCTCATGTGGCTGCAGTGCAGTATGTTGGGAAGGGAACATCTGGCAAGTACAGATGCCTGTGGTTGCTGTTGTGAGGACACATACGTAAGGCGTACACAAATTAAGAGAAACACCTGATAATATATAAAAACCAAGACGGAATATGTTTTGAAACTAATTAAAAAACTTCTGGGAAGCTATTAGTTGCAGTTCATTTTACTGAGGCCTATAAGAATATAAAGCCATGCTTAAAATTCCTTGGCAATAAGTGATCCTCGTGCCTTCAATGACACTGCAAGATCCACCTGCTGAAAAGCAGTGCATGCACAGTGATGTTGGAAAATCGAACTAAGAAGACAGACAATAAGCTGAGATGAATTCTGTGAAAAATTGTGTGAATTTGGTATTTTCTCACCTCAAAACCGTTGCTGTGTGGCAGCCAAGTGAAGGCCCAGTGACGTCCAGACTGTGCTGATGATGAAGATCTGATGTTAACAGGACTGACACAATCATTATCCTTATACTTCTTACTTCTTATCTGTAAAGATTGGTTGTACAAGTGCTCTGAGTCAGATTCAACTGCACTTCCTTTCAACTGCACAAACATGTTAAAAATTGCTAGTTTCTACTTGACATGTGCCATCTGTTCATGAGCAGATGCACATTTGTGAAATTTGAACCATTAGGATCATCAGTTTCTAAATAAAGCTACCTGTTCAGTTTCATTCACAAAAATGTTACCAAAGACCAAATAGAAGAACTTCACACTGTGGAGACATTGGCAAATGACAATGATCTTAGTGATGAATGGTTGATGTTGGATTTAACAATGTTAGTAGTGGTATTAGACAATTAGAAAATAGTAACACAACATGTCATCAGAGCAATGCTATACCGTGACAGAAATAGAAAGGGAATGGTTTTACGTGAAGTTAGATGCTAAAAATAGTCTTTCCAAAGCAAAGTGGTCCATGGCTTGGCTGGGAGGCATTCAACGGGGTGTGACAGTCACAGAGATGGATGAAAGACTATAATACAGCAGGTAATGTTTCACATGTCGAGTGCAACAGAGGCTGTTCCCATGGACTACGACTTGCATAAAGACAGTTGTTTGAGTGAGAAAATTCTCCTACGAATTGCTGAAGTTGCCATGCCAAAGCATGCCAATGAAATGATAAAATCTAAAATCTATTTCTTGGCCAGGCATGGTCACCGTGAGCTATGGTGACAGGCAGTGTACATGACTGATACAAAAGGCCTGGGAATTTTGTTCTTTCCTAAGAGAAAATTCTAAATACAAGAAAAGTGATAATTGCAGCAAGTTCAAGTTCATCATGAGGACTTGCAATATAAGAATAAATTTGTTCATACAATTGGTTGATGGATGTGACCTGCAGCAGGTCTCCTTATAGGCTCATTAGATGGACCCAAAGTTGGACACACTCTACAGTAGGTGATGAAAACTGGAGGTGGAAAAGTGGAGGGAATTTCAAACACTGAAATGAGAGCTGAAGGCTGCACAACCATTCTTTGGTTGTAAATTCTGTGTACGTCTGACAAAAAATTATGCAAAGTTTACAACAATGGTTCTTCTTTCTACCCAAGCTTCAAGTTGCTTGTTGTTGTCTTATTTTTATACTGTACTGACACTCTTAATTTTGGCATCTGGTTTTGATTTAGTTTTAGTCTTAAGTCTTTTGATGAAAATACATTTAATTTTCAGTCAAATTTTAGTCATTTGATTTTTGTTAGTTTTCATCTAGTCTTCGTCAACAAAAACTAAAGACATTTTATCATCATGGTTATAGGTATCTTCCGCAAGGTGTCCTTGTCACTGTGATCTGCAGTAGTACAGACTGACTCACCTCAGTAAATCCAGTTAGCATTTCCAAACTGCCTGTTTGAACAGAACCGCTCTCTTTAATCTAATCTAGTACAGTCGTTGCTGCTAGCCTAGCATTACGGCAGCTACCTGTGCTTTTCACTGCAGATCAGTGAGTCATTCAGAAGCTGGTTTCACTCACTTGTTCACTAAAATACTGTTCGTTTTCGAAGTTTAGTTCGAGAAGAGACTTTTTATCCTCAGATAACATCAATACTTTGATCTTTGTTTAGCGAACATCTGAAGGACGATTCAGATAGTTACTGCCGACATTAATCCTGGAGCGCCCTCGCTCCACCTGACAGCAAGACTAAATATAGTCGACTGAAAGTAACGTTAATGTTACCCCCACGTCTACAGCGCTTGATACCTACATAAGCTTACCTTTTTATATTTCTCAGCGTGCTGCCTGCATGTTTTCGTAGTTTGTCTCAGCTGTTTTGTTGCCACCTCTTGTCTTATTGTTAGTGGGTTATAGATAAATTTAGTCAATAAATCAGTTTTTTCCAGGAACAGGTAACGAAAGATAACATTACTGACAGAGACTTAACTTTGCAAGGTGTTTCCCTCTTAATAGTAATGCGACAGGTCCAGCGGCTAAATCATCTTCTGAACAGCGGAAGAAACTGTTTTACTAATTAGGAGCTACAGTGTGTGATTCCACAGATGCACGTCGCTGAGTAAGACTTTGCATAAAAACTTGTCCATTTGTCCGTCTTTAAAGGTATTTTTTAGATTGTATTAGTTGACGAAAAATGTAATACATTTCATGATAGTTCTCGTTTTCAAAGGCTACCTTTTATTTAGTTTGAGTCTCGTTTTCGTCATGAAAAAATATGTCGTTAGCAAATATTTTTTGTCATAGTTTTCATTGACGAAATTACACTGAAGTGACATGATCTGAAACTAATGGGTGCCTTGAAGGTAGGAAATCAATCTATAAATTTATGGCAGCCTAAGCCTAGGAAAAGGATTTGCAGCAACGTAACGTATATTTAATTAGCTGTGTGTACAGAGGTTTTAAAAGAGGTATTAACTCAAGCAATGATAATCTGGATCATTTCAAACACCTGACAATGCAGAACAGTCATCAGACAAAACTAATTAATGGTGGCTGCCTGTTCCAGATCCACTAGCATGTGTATGTAACAGCTTGACACAGACACATTTGGCCTGGATGAAGGAAACATTAGTCTTTCTCCAAATGTAAACCCATCTGGATTTATGACTCACACTGGTGTTCATTGTGCTCTGGGCTCCAGCTTTTTTACTCCTAATGCAGGTTATATGCTTCTGTGCGTTGGCCTTGGACACAGCTGGTTTCCAAATGGCCATAAATAACAGCTTTACCTAATGTGGCTTTGAAACCTACATTAGAGTGATGTCTGTTAACACTAATTTGGACCTACTGCTCAGATAGTTGGGAGTTGGAATTTTCTTCATGATTTGATTCAGAACGGATTTTCAATTCAATATTAATTGTAGATTCAATAAAAAGAAAAGGGTTACTATTTTCAGACTCAGACACTCTTTCCAGTGCACTGTGTACCAAACCATTTGCTCATATCTTTATCAACATAATTGCAATATGAAGCAAAACCAGCAGTTAGGTCAACTGATCTTGATGAAGGTCACTGTCTGAGAAATAGAAAAAAAAGCAGTGAAAAGTGAGCATGCAGCTTTTTTGTATAAAAAATTAACTGCAATCATTGGTAAACATTTTACAATTTTCAGCCTGGATATGAGAATAAAGAAATCAGTGTGTACTTTACTGACCACCACTACTGTGCTCTGGGTAAGGAGAAAAGTGTTCTGCTGTAACACTATGTCCCAAACAGCGAAGAATACCATATCTGCTTGAACTCTAGCCCCAGAGAAACCCATCATTATTCACAATGCTGTATGGGCACAGGTCTTTTGAAATCAAACAGGCGATCGGCCTGTTATTTTCTTTAATTTTCTTTGCTCAGAGTTAGGTGAAAGTTTTGTGCATTGTTTCGTCCCAGCATTTGTTAGAACTGGAGTTTGGTGCCCCACTCCACTACCGTTTGTCTTGGGTTGATGGTGTAAAAAGTATTTCAGTACTTCACTTTCTTCTTGCAAAGCTAATTATTAAGTTTACTAATCCAAGGTGAGACTCTAGCTAACTAGTAGTACTGGGTACTGGGTGCTGCACTGTGCTCTTGCAGTTAACTACCATCTTTTTTGTTTGTCTATTGTATTAAAAAAAGCAAAAAAATTTACTTTTGAAATCTGTGAATTGATTTCGAATTGTAGAAAATGAGAATTGCGATCCAATACTACATAAATTGTTGTCTAATTTGAACATAAATGTAAGTGGCACTGCAGCATTTTGCGCTCAAAGCTTCTTAGTCTTACTTATTCCAAACAAATCACTGTCGGAGTTCCTGTAATCATAAAGCACATAATTTCCTGTGATGCTAAGGTGGTTCTGCTTTTTGTGTGTATATGTAGTCCGTCATCTTTCCACGTCTTCCTGATACAAAGCCCTTATTTGGATTGAGGTTCCAAGGAGAGACAGTGTCAAATGTTGTACAGATTGTATAGTACTCCAATACAAATTTGGGATTTTGGGCTATACAGATTAAACTGCTAAAAGGTGATACTTTGAGCATTAAATGTAAAAGGATTCAAGTAGGCAAACCTTGCAATAAAAAAAAATATTACAATTGCTACAGCAAGTCTGAGATGAGGAGTAGCACAATGGACTTACACTTTATTAGGAAAACCATACTAATAGTGGGTAGAGCTTCCCTTAGCTCCTAAAACAGTGTCAGTTCTTCGTGGCATGAATTCCAGAAGATGTTGGAATCATTCCTTTGAGATTCTGGTCCATGTTGACCTGACTGCATCGCATCCTTTCTGCAGATTTGTCAGCTGCTCATTCATGCTGCCAATCTCCCATTTCACCACATCCCAAAGGTGTTCTGTTGGATTCAGATCTGGTGACTGCGGGTACCACTGAAGTACACTGAACTTATTGACCCTCATGACCCCACCATCTGCTGCCTCAGCAGAAATCCAGGCTACGTTTTTCCAGTCTTCAACTGTCCAGTTTGGTTGAGACTTTGCCCACTGCAGCCTCAGATTTCTGTTCTTGGCTGACAGGAGTGGAACCCAATGTGGTCTTCTGCTGTTGTAGCCCATTCACCTCAAGGTTCGACGTGTTGTGGATTCTGAGAAGCTTCTCTGCTCACCACAGTTGTAAAGAATTGTTCCCAGAGTTACTGCTCCAACCAGTCTGGCCGTTCTTCTCTCTGACCTCAAAACTGCGCAATGGATGTTTTTTGATCTCCCAGGAGCTCAAAAGTTTCAGAAATACACAAACCAGGCCGCCTGGCAACAACAATCATGCCACGCTCACAGTCACTGAGATCACATTTTTCCCCCATTCTGATGTTTGATGTGAACATTGACTGAAGCCCCTGACCTGTAGCTGGATGATTTTATGCATTGCACTGCTGTCACATGATTGGCTGATTGGATCAGCATGAATGAGCAGGTGTACAGGTGTTCCTGATAAAGTTCTCAGTGAGTGTATATTACTGTTGAATACTTCAATACACAGTGTTCTGGTAATTTGTCCTCTTCTTTTTCGTCCACATGCACACTCCTTTCTGTAAATCGGATTTCATAATTCATGATTTCAAATTTGCTTCTGTCAGAATGTTGGTTTCCAAATTTGCTGTATCTCATGTGTCCAGAGTTGTATATTCTGCATTTCCATGTCTTCCATGTCTTGTGCATGTCTTACATCAGCATGGAGCACTGGAAACAGGCTCATCATTGCTGGGTAAGAGGACATGGTAGTGATTTGAACAGACAGAAGGTGGGGCAGGACAGGGGAAACGGGGATACAATCTTAAGTGTTAGTGATGGATTAGACAATGGAAGGGGATGTAGGATTTAAATCAACTCTTTCCTCCTCAGAGCACTGGAAGCTGATGGGAAAGGAAATGGCTCCGTGATGTCATCCGCTGCAATCCTGCTAGTTGTGAAGCTCTGTCTGTGTGTCTACTCTTGTCTCTCAGGTTTTCTTTTTCTCTCTTGTCTAACTTTGTGGTGGGGTGGGGGAGAGTTTTAACCAGAAGGTTTATAGTTGGTTCCTTCTCACAAAGACTCAACAGTTAAAACTCTTTCTTTAACAACTAGTTAAGGAGCTTTTGAGCGAACTGCCTTGACTTCCCAGTGGCAAATGGGGGGACTGGAAACATGTGACGCAGCACCTCCAGATGTGGTTCTGGTTGCAATGTGTTTTGGGTGTATCAATGCCCTGTACCAGCATTTGTTTTTTCCTTATCCGGATAAGATATCCAGAGACAGATCACAACGTAATAGTAGATGTACTGCCATTTGGCTTCAGAAATAAAGGAAAGAAAATCTAACTGGTTGCTTAGGTGGTATCAAGCCCTACCTCCTCCTCTTTTGTGTTTTGTGCAATCATAACTCATGTTACACATTAGGTCTCATATAAAAAAAAGTGCTCTGCCTAAAAGGAAGCTGAAATTGGATTCTCCAGCAAGGATAAAAGTGAAAAAAAAAGATTCCATAACTCAGTAAGTCCAATACACAGTGTTTCTTATACATGAGATCTTGAGATGAGAAGAAATCTTCTCCTTACTGTCTTACTCCTTCTGACCCATATCTATTGATATGGGTCTAAAGGTACTTCAAACAGTGGAAATATTTGTAAAATCATTCCATTTAAGTCTGAGCATGTATGTATGTGAGTGAGAGAGGAAGATGATTCCGTCATATGTTTATAATTAAACGATGTGCCGCAGCAGTGAGTGCTGACCAGTAGGATCACAGTGTATTATTGTGTGTGTGTGTGTGTGTGTGGGGGGGGGCGGAGAGAAGATGATAGATGACTTGGCCAGTTGTAATATCTCCATACCAGAGGGAGCTATGTAACATTAAATGTGGTCACATATGATTATTAAAGTAGGACATATTAATAACCAGGAACATGCAAGCAATACAGATGAAGCTGCAGTCACATACACCTTCTCCACCAAACACACACAATGAGTCAGAGGTGAAACATAGCTTACAGTATGTGTTGGCAGATGAACATTGTGCTCGTGAGGAAGAATGTTAAATGACATTTTTTTGTTACATTGTAATACTTCAGTGTCTTTGCAATCTATGTTATTCCTATAGTAATTCCTGGGGATACTGGGCTGGAACATAGCCAGAAAGAGTTTGGGCAAGCATAAAATCGAAATCACTATTTGTGCAACAAACTTTTATCCACAAGATAAAAATTTTAGAGTCATATTTTGAGTTGTATGTTCAGATGTTTTCAATGACATGAAGGTCTGGTGGTACCAATGCACAATTAAGATAAACAAAAAATTAAAAAAATTGTGATCATTAAAGCTACCATTTCTAATTTAAATTAAATTAAAAAAAAAAAAGTCCAAATTCGGTGCTTCAAGTGGTAATATCCAAAAAGGCACTGTGGACAATGAGAACAAAGGACTGAAAGCAAATATGGGCCAGTTTTTTTTCTAGAACTATTCAGTGGGGGAGCATTTTTACAGGCATGGTGGAGAAGCGGGCCTGTATACTTTCAATAGTTTTTTATTTTTTATTTAAGAATAAAATTGAGTTATAAAACTGTTTTAGGGTTGTACCTGTGGGCAGATGTGATTTTCCGTATTAATATGCAAGTTCTATAAAGCACCTTATGCCACTGTAAAATTCATTTGGGAAAAGGGACAGAGGAGAAAAAGACATAAAGAGCAGAGGCTTCACTAATAACGTATCCACATATGATAAATAGTGGCCTTCTTAATATATGGTCAACTGAAAGTAATGTTTTAAAAAAATGTTATCAACACTTCATTTCTGTTCGACTGCCACCTATTTGTGAGATGCAAATGGGTTCTAGACAAAAAGGCTAAAGCCATTTAATTAAAACTATGAATTCACAGGGTGCTCAAGTGTATTCTATTATTTGTCTGTTATTTATCTGATATCTGATGTTATTTATTGGACTTCATCCTAACATCATTTACTGATTGTCCAAAATAGCCTGTTGCAGAATGAGGCAAAATGCTGCGGTTTACATGCCTCTGTTCATGTGGTGTTTATGATTACTATTAGATGATACAATGTCATGAACCTTGTAATATATTCCTACCTAAAGCAGATTTATGAAGAAACATGTACAACAAGTTTTAATGCAAACTACAAAAGAAAAAACCATTGTCCGTCAGGGGGCCCAATATTTTTGTTGGGGGCCATATGTGACTCACGGACCCTATTATCTATTATTATTTATTTCCCTACAACTGACTTTCTGACATAAACTGTCTAATCCAGCAGAATACTTTGAAAGCACATAGTGGCTTTAAGGAAGTGTTCGAGGACTATGCCGGACTCTCTACCACATTTCAGTTGGGAGTCGTGCCGATGCTAATGCTGCGGTGCCCTTCAGCGAGGTACTGTCATTTCACACCACCTCTGGATGGACTCTTGTTGTGCAGCGCAAAGAGACAGCGAATCTTCATGTCGGTGTATGAGAACACAAACACGCGCACACCCAAACACACTCTCACACGCTCACAAAGCCAGACATGCAGACAGAGTCGACACACAGCTGTACGTATATACAGTAAGCACACAGATATGAGTAACGCTCGCTGTGCCTTGATCCTCTCTCCCTCGAGGAACTTGTCTGGCTTTAGCCTCAGCCTGCCTGAGCTACTCTTGGAAAATGACACACATGGCTCAGAACTTGCTCTCGTTCTCTGAAACGCACACACATGCAAACGCTTAAGCACCTTTCTCTCCCTCTGTGTGTTTGTGTGTGTGTGTGGGTGTGTGTGTGTGGCTGCTCAGAGTTGTGGCAGGGTTCGGTTGTGACAGCTGAGTCTCAGGAGAGGTTGTGCAGATCAGGGCTGAGCTGAGAACCAGGGCCTGGCTGTATTAGAGTGGGAATTACACGACAGCAGACCCACGTGAGAGCCTTATCTCCTGGTTGCCGCCTCTCCCACAGCCCCTTCCCCCTGGAGCCCTCAGGGGAGGATACATGTCTGTCTGACTTACCCACTGACTCTCTGTCTCTTTGACTTACCTCCTGAGTTTCTGTCTACCTCCCTTACCCACTGTCGGACTTATCCATTGACTGACTGTCTGACTGTCTACCTTACCCACTGACTGTCTGTCCCTGACTTACTTACTGACTTAAGGCGTCTTTACACTGTACCGTTTTGGCTGTCCCATATGAAAGTCACCAATCTTGAGGGATCCCGCTGATGTCCAGTGATAGTAGATTTACGCCGAATGTGCACAGCACCCAGCTGTGCAGCGATCCAGCTGTGCTGCAGCTCAGTCACAGCTCCGTTGTGGTTTCAGTGTACACAGGAAATGTTTCAGAAGTGGTGCGTCTGTTCTCTGGCAGCTACATTAATAATATAGATTAGAGTTGTTTTGCTAACATTTTGTGTGTTACAAGCCTAAATATGGTTGCAGCTCATTTAAATGAGGTAACAGATGCTGTATCTGTACTTGAATATGTCAACCTTTTGTTGCTTCAAACTTTTTCTGTCATCATTCATTTTAAAAGCCAATATAGCTGATCTAACAGTGCTGTCATTAACATGCATTTTTGTTTATTTTGTTTGATGATATTGTGATCTTAAAATAATGATTTTATCTGTGGCTCAGCAGGTTGGTAATGACTGCAAATGACTGCAATAGCATTGAGTATGACCCTTGATCAAATTTTGTACTCACTCCATTGTCTAACAAAAGAAACACAAAAATATGTTAATTAGAGAAATTATAACCTGAATTCAGCTCCATTAAAACACAGTGTAGGTGATCACAGAGAACACGAGAGGACAGAATGGCGGTTCAATGGGCCGTGAACCTCCCTTGCTTTTCTGCTTCTCCCTCTCTCTTACTAACTACACACATGAAAAACTAGTTGTACTTTGTATGTGTTCGGACAAAATCAGAAACAGCCAAAATGCATCGTTAAAAATGAATACTAATTCAATTGCCAATAAATACAGGCCTTTATATACATTTATAAGTGAATTTCATGCTTCAGAGATGTGAGCTGCTTTGGCAAAAATAGACCCAGTGAATAAAGATAATGACGCATTGTACATGGACCCGGTGGACACGTTGGAATGCAATGCAGCCGGATGCCGTGTACATAGGCCATTAGAGCTTTGCTGACCAAAGACAGTGTCAGAAATTTATAACCAAAACCCTTCAATGTCATGTTTACAACCCAACCCAACCCCTGAAGTTACAAGTATGAATTTTGACCTTGGGTTTACACCCGGCTCTAAGGGCTTTAATGTTGTCTTATTGGTGTATATCAAGCAATATCAGAATGGTTGTTTTAATGGTAATAATACTAGTGATACTTCTGGGTGTAATAGTGTTATTAATAATAAATACAGCGAGGATAGCAGGAACAAATAATAATAGTAATAATATTATATTACTAAATGTATTATTATTATTATTATTATTATTATTATTATTATTATTATTATTATTATTAGTGTTAGCAGATTTGGTTCCTGCAGCTCCAAAATCAAAGATACCTGCAGAACGAGAAACCGGGAGAGGGAGGACAGAGAGGAAAAGCACAAACTATGTGAGAGAGAAGACACAAAGTTAATGACATGTAGTAGTGTGATATTAATTCATGGGGAGAGAGAGAGAGAGAGAGAAGAAGAGAGGAGAAGTGCTCAGTGTGTCATGGGAGTTCCCCCAGCAGCCCTCGCCTATACCAGCGTACTGTAACTAAGTGATGGGCTCAGGGCTCACCTGAACAAGCCCTAACTGGAAAGCTTTAAGCCTAATCATAAACGTAGACAGGGTGTCCGTTGCCTGAACCCAAACTGGGAGCTGGTTCCACAGTAGAGCAGCCTGAGAGCTGAAGGCTCTCGGAAACTCTAAGAACCACAAGTAGCCTTCACACTGAGAGTGAATTGCTCTATTGGGATAATAGGGAACTATGAGGTGTTTCAGATACGAGGGAGCTTGGTCATTACGGGCTTTTTACGTAAGGAAAGGGATTTTGAGTCCTATCCTGGATTTTACAGGGAGCCAATGCAGAGACGCTAACACAGGAGAAGTATGATCTCTTTTTCTAATTCCTGTCAGTACTCACGCTGCACATTTTGGATCAACTGGAGGCTTTTCACAGTGTTATCCTGATAATAAGGAATTACAGTCATCCAGTCTAGAGGTAACAAATGGATGGACTATTTTTTCGGCATCCTTTTGAGATAAGATCTTTCTAATTTTCACAATATTGAATAGGTGAAAGAAGGCATTCCTAGAGTCTGCTTTTACGTGTGAGGCAAAGGACATGTCTTGGTCAAAAAAGACACCCAACATTCCTTACAGTAGGACTGAGGACCAAGGTAATAACATCCAAAGTAACTACCCTATATGAATTGATAATGTTCTTCTGAGGTATTTAGGTTCAAGTAAAATAACTTCAGTTTTGTCATGTTCCAGTCTCTGTAATAAAATGTTGTGATCAATGGCATCAAATGCAGCACCAAGATCTAGCAGGGCAAGTATAGAGACAAGTCTATTGTCTGAGGCCATGAGAAGATTGTTGGTACCTTTCACCAGTGCTGTTTCTGTTCGGTTGGCTAAAACACCTGAATGAAAAAATTCACAATGACTTCAGGCACAACATGTTTATTTATATTTAACCAAAACCACAATCTTTCCCTGACATAAACCAAAGCACTTTTGTTGTCTAAACCTAACCACAGACAGGACTCTGGATGTGAACCCTGGTCTCTGGTGTGACACACATGTGCTTCGAACACGAACCACATCACATACAGCTGGAAAATAATCTTTTTGTAGCCTGATCCCTCCCTGGTAGTCTTCTGCACACATGTCCAGACATCCAACATTCATTGTGTCCAAGAAGGACATCAGATCATGAACCTCCCAAGGTTGACAAATGGACAGTAAGGTTGATGAACGAGTGACACCATCCTGGGATGGGCTGTAAACCACTCTGTGACTGGAGGAGAATGGTGAAACACTGCATTGGCAGTTACAAAACGTCCTGGATACAGCCTCAGCTGGTCCCTTTCCGCACATGGCACAGGTCTGTCGTCGAGGTCACCGAGGAATGAAAATGGGCACTCAATGCTGTACGGTCCAAGAGATTGTCAATTTAATTTTTTATTTCTTTTAGATGCAGAATGTAGCACATTTACTACATTCTACGTCTGAAATGCATCCAATTTAAAATTATTTTGTGTCATCTTTAAGTTTAGGACTTATACATAACAGTTTTGAAAATAGTATGTACACATGTGCAAAATAGATTGTAAGTCCACAGAGTTGTTGTGGTGGTTAAGTTTGAGTGAGTTTGTGTAAAAAGAGTTTTGAAAAAGTGAGTGAGTGGAATGCGTGTTAGCCTTTGTAAAAAAAAAAAAGGGTCTGACTGGCTGGATACCTTCCTGTCTGTCTCTTTTTGTATCTGCTCCTCTGTCTACCTGTCTGCCAGGAGACACACAGCAGCAATGAGAAGAGAAGACTGAGCTGTTTACACCATGATTAACAATGATTTTAGGTATGTATGTGTGCCCGTGTGTGGATAACGTGGGAGTACACACGCACTCACACTCGCGGTACTCATGCTCCTATCACTCATTCATCCCACTAGAGTGCTTAGTGTTTCACCTCGTGCTAGCTGGCAGATGGTGATGCTATGGGCGATCGCACTACTTTATGAGGGAGAGAGAGAGAGAGAGAGAGAGCAGCAAGATGCCTTGACATGACTTCTTCAATATTTCTGTAGTAAATATCTCTCTTATTTCTTTCTCTTAAAAACAATAATCTAACTCAAACAAACAAACAACACCCAATTAGGGTTTAACTCTTAGAAACTGTGTGGGTGTGGTTTGAGCAGATTGGAATGACTGTCTGTCATCAAATTCCAAATTAAAATTTTTCTAATTGCTGATTAGTGCACAGAAGGAAATGACATCACTATTTTTCCAGCGGAGCCCCGCCAACCTCAAACCAGTAAGGAGAGCACAAAGAAAAAAAAAGTGAATATAGAAATCTGTTAAATTAACCAAAACTGTTTCACATCACTTTAGAAAGACTGATGTGATTCTACATAGTGAGAAACTGAGTAAGAAAATAGGTTTCCAGAGCCTTTAAACACAGACTCTAAATCTTTATTTCTAATAGATTCACTTTCTCTTACGTTGCAGTATTTCTCTCACACGTAGTTGCTCCTACATGAGCACACACCCACAGTCTCATGATTGCAACGTTTATGTGTAAAATACAATTTTTTCATGGGCTGCAGTTTTTGTAAATGGAACTTGTACATGTTGACATGTGCTAGTCTCTGTGTGAGTGCTCATAAGTCTATTTTTGTGTGTATTTGAATATATTTTAGTGCAGGTTGTATGTTACTATTTCATGACAGGAGCGACAGATGGTGATGATGACCCACGTCCTGTGGGTCCTGTGCTTTAGTAGCTGGCATACTTCCTACTGCAACATGACAACGGAGCCTCCATGGATAAATCAGCATCTCTTCTGCCTGGAAACAAGAGCTCTGGAAAATGGCCCAGATTCCTACATACTGGACCATGATTGGTTCGGATCAGGTCCACTTTTATATCTTGCAAGTGTGACATCTTTTTTTAATCAACTGAGAAAACAAACCTGTCTGACATGCTGTGTCTATGCATGTGTGCGTATGGGTCT
Source organism: Xiphias gladius (assembly GCF_016859285.1). Classification (NCBI taxonomy): domain Eukaryota; kingdom Metazoa; phylum Chordata; class Actinopteri; order Istiophoriformes; family Xiphiidae; genus Xiphias; species Xiphias gladius. The sequence goes on along the minus strand of NC_053400.1, from coordinate 5,384,121 downwards.
ATCATTCTATAGGGATTTAGATAGACATACACAAGTGTTCTTTGACAGGGCATCTTAAACATGAAGATAAAAAAATAAATTTTACTAGTATTTTGGTTTCTGTTTGGTCCTCTGCGAAGGAGGCAGTGGAATAAAATCTAAAATAAAATGTTACAAATTTCATGATTTGTCAGCCAGTCGGAGCACCAATTTTTTCTTATGTACAGACATTGATGGTGGCCAGAGAAAGAATCCTACTGACTGATGATCCCCTGAGTTTTCATCTAGCCAAATCTTAACATGAAATTAGGTTTAGATGCCGATTGTTCCCAGTTGACGAATCCTAATGACTTTGGTGATTCCCTGGCTTTTCCTGTACTGCCATCAGAAGGTCAGAGTTTTCACCTATCCTTTGAAAAAACACACCAAGCCCTTTATTAGGAACACCATACCAATACTGGTTAGGGCCCCCCTTTGCTCTCAGAACAGCCTCAGTTCCTCACAGCATAGATTCCACAAGATTTTGGAAACGTTCCTTTGAGATTCTGGTCCATGTTGACATGACTGCATCACATCATTTCTGCAGATTTGTCAGCTGCACATTCATGCTGCCAATCTCCAGTTCTACCACATAACAAAGGTGTTCTATTGGATTCAGAGCTGGTGACTGGGGGGGACACTGAAGTACACTGAGGATGTAGCATTCAAACCATGATTGACTGGTATTAAGGGGCCCACAGTGTGCAAAGAAAACATTCCCCACACTATTACATGACCACCACCAGCCTGGACTTTTGACATAAGGCAGGTTGGGTCCATGGATTCATGCTGTTGATGCCAAATTATGACCCTACTATCTGTGTGCCTCAGCAGAAATCCAGACCAGGCTACGTTTTTTCAGTCTTCAACTTGCCCACTGCGGCCTCAGATTTCTGTTCTTGACTGACAGGACTGGAACCCAGTGTGGTCTTCTGCTGTTATCTGAGTTACTGTAGCTTTTCTGTCAGCTCCAACCAGTCTGACCCAGTTTTTTTTTTACCATTTAGCTTACAGCTTTGCTTTGCCTAAGTATACAGCTTGGCTGTAGACACTTAGTCTTATTAGGAGATGGGGTTACTAGAGACAGCAATAATCTCTTTTATCCATGATGGCATTAATTTTCTAACAATGACCCAAGGTCTTCTCCTAACATTAGCCAAGTACTTTAAATTGTTCTAACTCAACTAGAAATTAATCCAAGAGGACGCAAATCAGTATCACAAGTCCTTTTAGAAATAATCATGTGGTTTGTTTTGGAGGACAGTGACAAGTGGCCTATTTTTTTAAGGTGTTTGTAAGACTTGAAAGATGAGCTGACATCTGAATGAAGAATAGAAACATTACCAAGAATTATTTTGGAATTTTTCCAATTATTTGTTGAACTTGTTAAATAAATGAGCAAGCTCCAGCCAGCTGTCTGGATGAGAAAGCCCCATGCATGCACAATGAAATACATTCCTTAACCCCTGCCAAATCTGCATTCAAAGCACATAGGGGGATGTCAGATGACCAATGTCTTATTGAGATATTAAACACCCCGACTTCATTAGTATTTTGCCAATATTTAGAGTAAAAACATATAAAAGTCCAGCCGCCTTTGTCTTGGGAGCCCTCAATGGTACCGATTTACCTTACGTCTCTATTTCCTAGGCAGAGGATGGCGTTGAGCATTATTCAATAGGCAGCTTCAATATCAACTGCGTTGTCTGGCGCTCAGGGTCAGGGATGATATGAGCCACCTCTGACATGATAAATGTGTTTTTCTCCTCTGCTCACACCTTCTTGGAGAGAAACATAATAACAAAAGTTTTCTACCACACCGAGAAAAAACTTTTCTTTCTTTCTTTTTCTCCCAGTTCCCTTCGTTCACCCCCCGCCAGCTCCTCTCCTCTTTCTCTCAAGACACAGAGAGGGAAGACGGGGTGATTTGGGGGGTGTCTGATTGCCATGCATTGTTTAGTTTCTTTCATTAATGCTGGGTGCCAGTCGAGGGCTACAGATGAACAATAGCAGGGGCCCCAGGCATGGATCAATAGCAGATTGCTGATAGTGCCCCGTCCATTCTCCCCACCAGATTACATGATAAATGGGTCGGTCCATACACAGTGACAGGCCCAGGGCTAGCAGGGCCCAGGTAAGGCCCTGTGTCTTTTGGATATCACATCCTCCCTGTGTGTGTGTATTTTGGTGTGTTTGTGACAGAGTGCATGTGTGGCTTACAATACAAGTGTGCATTTCAATAATTGTGTATTTATACTTACGTGCGTACATGGGTTTCTAACACAAATGTGCTGTCTTTATATTTGTGAGCATGACTGCTGAATTATTTTTGTATATGTGAGTTAGTAGTTGTGCGTGTGTATTGTCTCCGTGTGACATAAATGTCCAAAAATCCAGAATACCAGACCCATATCTTATATAGTCCGATTTTTAGACTTTCGCATTTGTAATTGTCTACAACAGAAGTCAAAGACTAAATAAATAGTCCTCATTTCCTTCTTTTGTAAAATTGGAGACAAAACAAGAAAACATTAAGATCATTAAAGTTAAATAACCATTCAATCTATTGATCATCTGTAAACCAGAATATTTTCATTTTTTGTTGAGCCATTTCATGAAATTGTGTCATAAAAAGCATATACTTCTAATGTAACCCGAATTTTCAAATGTACAATTCCTCCTGTTATTTCCATAAGCTTTTTGAGCTAAAGTTGACAAAATAACGGCAAGGCAGTTTGAATACATCTTAGATATGCAAGCCCCACATTTGAGAAGAGCCACTCTGATATATACTGTCTATTATGGCAGCTACTGTAGATTAATTTGTGTTTGTGGACAGGGGAAGGCCGAACATCAGCATACTATTATGCTACCATAATGATAATGATAATGCTAACATGCTCATGTTAAGCAGATGTAATGTTTACCATGTTCACCTTCTTAGTTTAGCATGTTAGCATGCTATCGTGCTGACTGGCATTATTGTATAGCTGATGTTAATGGGTATGCCATAAGTTTTGCAGGCATTTGGTCATAAACCCAAAATATTGGACAAATAATAATACAGACTTGTAATCAGACAATCGACAAAGTGATTAAAACTCATCCAGACGGTGACATGAACGTCTGTACAACATTTCGTGGCTGTTGAAAAATTTCACTCAAAAATACACGTAAACCTCATGGTGGTACTACAGGAAAAGTCAGGGGATCACCAACGTCTGTAGTACACAGCATGTGGGTACTATGGGTACAGATTTTGTAGCAATCCATCAAGCAGATGTTGAGATGTTTTACAAAATAAGTGAAAACTTTGATCTTCTGATAGCGCTGGAGGAAAAATAAATGGATCACCAAAATCAGTAGGATTCATGAATGTCTGAACCTAAATTCCATCACAATTCATTTAATAGTTTTTGAGATATTTCACTAAATTCCAAAAATATCAACCTCATGGTGTTGCAAGACAAAAAGTCAGGAGATCTCCAAAGTCAATAGGATTCATCCTCTGGGTACCAGGAATGTCTGTACCAAATCCAACTAATAGTTCTTTCGATATTTCAGTGTGGACCAAAATGGTGGGCAAAGCAACCAAACGACAGACAAACAGACAGACTGACTGACTGACAGACTGGCATTGCATCGCTGGGAATCCCCAAAGTCCTACTGTAGGCTGTGGCAAACTTACAGCTTGTTGTGATTGGCTTAACCTATATTCTATCAGGTGAAAACAGGGGTAACACTTTTATGTTTATAGGTGTGTTTCATTCCATGATAAATGTAAATTCTCTCTTACAAATAACAACAAAAATAATGTACCAGACCCACTGTTACTTTCGTTTTGGCCACTAAATTGTACTTTTTCTAAATGGACGGGTGAGACTGCATAGCAGTGGGTAGTGGTAGTGTGCCACTTCATAGTTTAGCAACCACCATGAAACATAAAAATAACTAAAAGTAACGTGACCACAACAAACATGTCGGGAGAAATGGAAGTGTCCCCACCAACGGGAGCGTTACAAGTTAGGGCCAAAAAAAGAAAGTGACTACATACAGTATATATATTTATTTGTGAAAATGGATGTGTGTGTCTGTGTGTATGTGTGTGTGACAGAGATGAGACACTGAAAAAATGACTCTCCTATAATGGACACAGAGAAGGCTGGGGCAGATATAAGGTTCCAAATTGGCAATTTACTGTAGCTACAGTAGGACACAGTGTCAGCCAGGCCTCAGTCTAATAGGGGTTAAAAACCTTAAATGGAGCAAAGAGCAGCTCCTTGCTCTGTGCTGAACCACAACACGAGTTAAGGCAAATGTACAAATTGATCCTGTGTTCTGTGAACGCTGTTTCCAATTATTTCTTCTCTTCCTGGCAATAACATGTCACCACAACACCGTCTAGTTTTTTCTCAGTGGCACGATCAAAACAAATGCTCGGGTGTTTTCCCCTTAAGCCACACATTCATCATGGCATTTGTGATTTGTGTGATATTTTCCATAAAATATATGGGAGTGAAAAAGAGTGAAAGTTGCTATAATTCAAGGTCCTTTAGTAAAGCTGGGGAACACCAGTGGCTAGTTAATCTACTCATTGACATGTTGTCCTCTGCCGCGGCTGAAGGACGGTCTTTAGACTAATGACCACACATATGGTGAGTCGCCCATTTGAAAGAGAAACAAACACCTCCTGGCCATGGAAGTGTGTGAGTGCGTGGAGCAACGATGTGTGGAGACATAAAACTCACGCGTGCATACTGCAGCGCACACAGACCCAAACACATTTGTGTGTCACACACATGTAAAAACAGGAAGTAATGGGTGGATGGATACTAAAATAAATACTGATATTTGAACGTCATTATCAGCTTGGACTGATGAAACCATAATGACTCGACCTAAGGTTGGCTTCTTTTCATTAGATCTTCACTATACATGATAAGAAGTTAAGATCACCTTTGGACACCCTAACCACCCAACCACCACCACCCAACTTAAACTTCCTCATTCCTCTTTGTCTTATTGTTCTCCCTTTTCCTTCTTTCCTCTTTTTACGGGGGACAAAGAAAGCAGACAGGCCAATACTTTAAATGTGTGTTATTAGGTGTCCGCTGTATTCATCCTCTGACCCTGTGGATGATGTAACTGATGGAAGTTGAAGATAGATGGGGTGCTTAGGAGCTTTGGGATTTTGACAAAAATAAACTACTTTTTTAGGACAGCTGATGTGAAATGATGATGGATTGTGTTCGTATTCTTGTCCTCCAAAGCGAGGACATTATGATCGTTGCCCCCCTCTAGAAGACTTTATCTTGATGTGACAACTTGAATATAAGGCAAAGATTGCTGTTTAGGTAATAAATGAATCTTATCAATGCAAAGTCCTCATAAGTGCAGTGAAGTCTTAGCTAATGTGTTGCAATTTCAGTCACTAGACTATAACATGTAAAGTGATAATCTCAGGTGTGTTTAACCGGAGTGTGTCCATTCCCTGTGGTGTTTTTTGCTGCTGGGATCAGTCACACAACTGACAGTCTCTGTATGTAGCTTCTGAACACCTTCAACACAATTACACAAACCCCCCTGTACAGCTGCCAAACCTGCATCCACAGCTGCATTTTCTTTCTGGGTCCATGATGTTGAAGTACAAAGACATGATTCACAAAGCCATGTGTAGTGTAATACTCACATACGATGCCTAATGCTCTCTTAAAAGTCAAAACCCTCTCCCCTGATATTTTACTGTGGTGAGTTTGTAACGTAAAGCTGTCGGAATCTACAGAAACAACAACTGCTGCTTCTCCTCGGACATAGCATTCAGAACATGATCAGGTCAGAGCATTAGCTAGTCAGACTTGACAGAATGGTGACTAGCTCACACAGCTGTCTTGAGCAGTTCAACGAAGGAGATATTTACTCACCTGAACCACAGAAAAGCGTCTAGTTAACAAACTCTAAACTACTTGTAATAACAAAAAGGATGGTAGGGGTTTGCAAATAGTGGTCTTTGTGCCAAATATGGGCCTCTATCAAAATGATTTCACCCCCTTATAAACCCCGAATTTCCCCTAATTAAGTGACATCAGAAGTACTTTTTGTAAATCTAATGTTGATATAACAATATTAAGTCAATTTAAATCCCACTTAATATCAAACTTTATTAACACTCTGGAATCCATACAATGCATCTTGTCAAAACTCGACAGGACAACTTGAATCATCTTTATGCTGATTGACAGTAGAGAAAAGACAGGGGAGAGAGAGATGGAGAGCCCCATTTCATAAAGGTCACCTGCTGGATCACAACCAGGGAACTTGTGGTTCATAGCTGGCACCTTATTCCCTGGACAACCAGGGCTTCACCTGAACTGGGTGTCTTTTTGTTTTCACAGGCTGAATTATAAACAAATGGAGGTCTGTGAGAATTAATGCAAAGGAGAATAAAAGCCTGAAAGTAATCACATGATTGTGATCAAACCCAAAATGTTTTCTACTTCCTTCGTGAAGTTGGATCACATATTTGGCAAGTTAGGACACGTTGTTTGTACAGCACATATTGTGCATTGGTTGTCATTGCAGACTCTAAACAAACTGGTAGACAGATATGGTAGCCTTTGAACAAACCCTATAGGACAGTTTGAAGTTAACTGATTATGCAACTTTTGAAAAATGTACATTGACGGACTACATGATTGACCACATGTTGCAGTGAAGCAAAGTTTTTTGTCACATATAGCAGGGAGTGTAGCAAAAAGATAATATCTCTGGATCCTTATGGTCATTTTTGACAATTCTTTGAAGTTTTGAGCGCAGTATTGCTAAATTTTGATGACTGGCTTATAAACCCTGCCCACGTCGGTCAATCAAACAAGGCCTGTGTCTGCACCTGTAAAACTGCTTCGGGCAAAATGAAGAGTGCTGAAATAACTGCTGCTCCCTAAAAAAAAAAAAAAAAGACAGTAAAAATGTATATGTGAGATATTAAAATTATATTCAGCAGCAAAAATAATCAAAATATAAAATATGAAGTCTCTTTAGTTAGATTGAGTTGAGAAATTAACATTTTTACCAACCTACTATGGATCTTCTCTGTGTTTAATATTGATAATAATTCACACAATTCCCCAGCATGTAGGAGACTTAAGACATCTGCTGTCAACAGAGAGCACTGTAGGTGGACAGCTTTGATCACCAATCCTCAACAAATGCAACTTCCTGACACACACACACACACACACACACACACACACACACACACACACACACACACACACACACACACACACACACACACACACAGACTCGGATATACACACCCAAAACCTGAGGAAGCACAGTGCGAGGGGGGAAATGCAAGTGAAGGAGTGGGAATGATGATGAGACAAGGTGAAAGACTGCAGGCCACTAGAATAATCCTCTAGTCTTTAATTAAAACTTCCTAATGATCACAGGGAGACCGACAGACTGGAGGTGGGAGGGAGGGAGACAGAGAGATAAAGAGCAAAAAGAGATGAAAAGTAATTTTTTTTTTTTTTTTTTAACTCTTTCCTTACATCAAGCCCCTTATCTACCCCCATCAGCTCTGTGCTCCCTTTCTTCCACACATACATTGTTTCAACTAACATTTGTCTGTCATTTAACTGAGAAGATTAGCATGTACAGATGCTCAGAGACAGTGGTTCTTAAGCATGCCACAAAGCCTCAAACAGACTCACAGTAGGCTCCACAGACCCCCCGATCTGCCAAGCCTTTGGAACCTGCATGAGCAGATCTCTGTTCTTTGTGAACGGTAGAACTGTCTACGCCTTTCACGGGGGGGCGTCACGGTGATTAAAGTGATCACTGTGTCAAGCATCATGTTCCTTTTTCTCGATTTTTGAATATTTCATTTTCAAGCCACCTAACTCACTTCCTACAGAGGCCGTGCCTAGTATTTCATCACACTTGAGCGGGGTTACTTCAGCCAGAGAAATACATGAGGCTAGTTGGGGTTGCTGTTACCTTCTGTTGTGTTCTCAGGCGTACATTAGTCAAGCATCAAACTTGAGGACAAGAACAAATTTTTGCTAATTTTTGGATATCAAATATAGTGTATATAAGGGATGTATTGGTCCATACATTAAATGTCTAAAACGTGTTGCCTCATTAGATGTTTTTTTTTGGGGTGTCTAGGCATGAGTAAGGTTTTCATAACAGTAGCTACAAAAAGCTACAAAAACTTGCACTGAGTTACAGCACTTCTGCATAATCCACATTACAAATTATTTGTGATTATTTTAGATTAAGGCAAATCAATAAGGATAATGCTCTTTACCTTGAATCTCCTCTTTCACGGTGTTTCAGGAACAGATTTAATGTCATAAATATTTCTTACATTCCCTGCAGAAGTCTAGACAGCTTTAGAACCAGCAATGAGGCTAATACACTGAGTGAATGTACACCTACAGCGTATCTTAAGGCACCAGCAAGAGTTTAAACAATGTGGGAACAATGTATGAGTCAAAGCTGAGAGCATAAAGTAGTTTCAGAGGTGGAGGAGTACTGGGTGAGAAACACAAAGCTCATATCCCACGGGAAAATTTATTAGAAGACCCAGCCTCTTGTTCATTTTGTAAAGGCTTTTCCAGAGGCAAACATTACTTTCATTCTCCTGACACTGGCATAGGCATATGAGAGTGTGTGTCTGTGTGTGTGTGTGTGTGTGTGTGTGTGTGTATGTGTGTGTGTGTGTGTGAGAGAGAGAGAGAGAGAAAGAGTGAGAATGTTCACATACTCAATATTCAGCCTGCAGATGAGTTCTGTTTTGCTCTCAGATTAAACATGGAGGAGTCCCAGGTCACTTACTTATGACACACACTGTTCCATCCCTCACCATGGTCATACACACACACGCACACACACACACACACACACACACACACACACACACACACACACACACACACACACACACACACACAGATGCTTGTAAGTAGAGAGAGAACAATCTCCATTCCCCCCGATGCAACTGTTCATAAATATCAAAACAGGGAAGTCGAGCCTCTTGCTATCAAATCCACGATAGCATGCAAGGGTAATATGTTTTCAAATGGCACATGAGAAATGTGCTTATGACAATGATGAAACAAGATAGCAGTGGTGATGGAACAGCCATATCCCTGGTGTGGCTTGTCTTGTTGCATTGTAATCACACTTTGCCTAAAGTGTGCGCTGATATCAGAACTTGTGTGATGATATCAGATCAGTAGTCCCACCAAACTTTACAGACACAGAGGGGAAATCAGAAATATATGCAGTGCCTCCCCTGTCTAATGGCCCATGTGCTAAGCACCTAATTTCTTTCCTCCTCTTGGTTATTACAACTCTGCTGTTGACTCTTTCCTCTCCATAGCCAGTTAAGCTTGGTTCCTCTTACGTTTGTGTTTAAATGTTTGTCTTTTCATGAATTAACCATCGTGTGTGTAGCTATATGTTCATTTCATCGAAGAAAACCAATGGAGCCATTTTTGTCAGCTGTTCTTATGCTAGTATGAAGTTAACCGTAATAACCATTGTGTAACCGTATGTATGATTACCTTAAGTTACCATAGAGACAGTTGACACCAAAGATTGAGACCGCAGTAGCCTTTAAATGTCTTTTTGTCCCCTTTTTAAAACAATAGAGCATATGCATATTTATCTGCCACACCTACGGTGTCCAGAGGTATCACTTACAGACATGTTTCAGTTGGTTAAGTCTACAGACGCAATCCTAATGTTACTGACTGGATTGGAGTCTCCCTGTATTCAAATCACTTGAAATCCTGTAGGGATATGATTTTTTTCTACCCAGCAAACGACAGTAACCTTCGAACAATCCCAGACCACAGGAATATTAATATGGGACGGCATCGCCATGGCAATGGAAGGTCAGAGAATGTATAAAAATGACTACATTTTTTAATGATCACAGGTTTCACTTTCCCCTCCATCTGTGTACAAATAACAATAATGTTAGCTTGTAGCAGTGACTTGCACTGGCCCCATTTGAGACTAACAATAAAACTTCATTTTCAACTCACCTCCAGCTTGTGCTGCGAAATATATAAGCCATGCTGATTCCATCTACTTACTCCACAGTTTTTTCCCCATATTTTTTTTTTGGTGCAAAACATAGCGCACACAAGCGCAACCAAATGACTACTATGGTCTGCGTCCACGTTTGTTGTGCTTTGAAGTAGTGTTTGATCACGCAGGTTTCTGTGAGATCCCAAGTCCCTGGGATCGCCACTTTGAAACTGTTTAGTATAAACGCCAAGTGTGTGGTCCTAGTTCTTGAATGAAGCGTCTGGTGTATGTGTTCTTATGATTCAAATATTAAAAATCAGTTCAATCTCTCATTATGTCTGTGGTCTCTGACGTTTTTAGAAGCGGTTAAGATTTGAAAATGCTTTAGTGTAGACCAGATTTCTACCAAATAATGAGTCAAGATTTTATTTTAAGTCTACCAAGAATGGACGTATGACAACAGGTACACCATTGACGAGCATTACACTATACTCACCCTCATCTTTGTAGAGACTGGGCAAGAAACAGCTTTTCAACATGTATTAATCAAACAGTTATTTTGAGGTAAGTGGAGGTGAACAATAAAATATATTACCTCAACAAAAATAAAGCTTAGGCAAGGTCACAACTGTTTTTTTACAGTTACCTCTTCTTTACTGGCTGTGCAGCATTAATACAGGAAGAGACGGAGTGCAAGGTTATATAATGGAGGCAATGCAACCAGCGTGTATGGTACTGTAGACTCACTGTCCATCAGACAGATTTGGGACAAGATACAAATGACAAGTAAGGACTGCAGCAATAAGTGACTAACAATGGATCATTTTAATGATGCACTAATTAATATATGTTTTTTTTATATTACACTGAATTTCATGATGATCCAAGTGTAATGTGGAGACTGTCCTCCCATAAAAAAACAACCCCATCGATTGTTTGTGGGAGCATCTTATTATAACCTATAGTTACATTATATTGTTAAGCGACCTCTAGTGGTTCTGTGAGGCAGCATCAATTGCTTCGGCAAATGCTCCAAAGCGACATGTTTTATGTTCAAGAGACAAAGCTCTCTAGTGGTCATAGTATTTATGACCGGAGCAAAGGAGGAAGTCAGATGACGTGACAGAGCCACAAAGTCTGTGCAGGGAGGATGTCAGGGTGGATGGATGGGTTGACAAAACATTGGCCTTTAACACAGGAGACTGCTTTTCCCTTCCCATTTCCAACCAACAGTCAATCTTTTAACCATGACCTTTATCATTTTATAACCTTAACTACGTGTTTATTATTGTAACCATGATGACGAAGGTCCTCTAACCTTAAGGAAGTACTTATTTTAACCCAAACCATGATCTTTCCCTACACCTAACCAAGTAGTTTTTGTGCTTAAACTTAACCAAACCTTTTCAGCGGTGATTTTTAACACTTTATTTGTGCCATATCTGTTGCTGTGACAGGGGCACTAATCCAGGAAGGACTGCTATGGGTGGTCTCGGAGGGTAAGACCAAATAACCTATATGGTCGTCTAGGCTAGAGAACTTGTTTGTATGTGAAAGGGGTCAGTAGTAGTGACGAACTCACAGAGAATTATAATCTGACTCTGAAGTCCCCCCCTTAGCTCTAGAACAGTTTAGCTTCGTTCAGCTCATCCCCCCCCTCAGGAAATAAAGGCCTATACTCCCCTAAAGGAGAGTGAATATTTGGACTTGCCTTTGTCAGGTAACCAGAAACATGACCTCAAATGAAGGCTATTGTTACTCCCTGTCTGCTGAATGTTTAAATAGTTTTTCTAACATGCTCACCAAATCAAATTTATAAAGGGATAATACAGCCTATCAATGTTGTGTTAACAGGATTTTTTACTGCGAGGTGAATGCGTCTTCCGAGACACTTTTTTATATTAGCTAAATCTACATCAATACAACCAAGACCCAGGTTGTGAAATCTGGTATTTTTTCCATTTGCTGCTTACGATATCATATCTCAGTGAATATTACCAAGTTGCAAGCTTTTAACTTTGATCAGTGATTGTTCAGCATATGAATCTATACTACTATATATAAATCTGTACTACTGTTTATCCCCCCATGGAACGGTAAAAGCATTGCCGTTGTTGGCTATGTTTTCATAGTGTGTGCCAGCAGCAGTTTGTGTATTTTGCTACATGACAGTTGTGTTGGTTAATGTATTGTTTACTGGCCCCTCTCTCCTCCCTCAGTCTCCACCAGTCTTGCATGACAGGTGACATTTAGTGGCAGGAAAAGACCTATGCGGCTGATTGCCTTATTCTCTGTATTGGTGTATGTGTGTGTGTCTGTGTGTGTGTGTGACAAATTTGGTGTATTCCCAGCCAGACGGGTCACTCAGAGTATTACATGTGGCCTGCAGGGGCAATGGGCAGAGGAAATGAAGGGCTATTAGAGGGAGAGAGGGAGAGAGAGAAAAGACTGGCAGATCAGATAGACAGAGAGAAAGACAGAGACATTTAAGCTAGAGGCTATGTGACAGTGGAGACTGCCCAATAATGATGATGTGCTCCCATCAGTCTAACCATGGCTTCATGTTGGCACCACAGCCCACAGCTAGGCTTTGCAATGCTCAATATCATATTAAATATAGTTTTAGACCCAAAACAAATAATAATAACAGTCGTGGCAATAGTAAAGGGTGAGTTTACATTCACAGATAAAGAGCTGAATCACTCGGTTACGGGTAATCTTTTTTTGTAATGCCGCAAAAATAGTTCTCCCCAGAGAGGAAGGAGAGGGAGAGAGGTTTTTTCTGCGCAGCCACATTTGCATGATGAGAAAGCGCTGCTCAGATTCATCTTAGTAAAGTCACAGTAAATGACTCCAACAGCATTATCATCTGTTTTACGCAGGTGTGCGGCCAGGAAAAATCACTCACTCCAATCAGAAAAGCTGCAGCTCGCCGCGTAAGGAGCCTCATTTTTTACCATCACACTGGAGGACATAGGAATTAGAAGAGAGAGACATAGAAGTTGGGAGGGAGAGAAAAGCAATAACTTTGTTTTCTCTGTGGTTTACAAAGGCGATTTTATCCACACGGCTGTGGGATGATTGGAATTAGTGTGCATGGAGATTTTAGCGACATTCATAGCATAGTAAACTACCTGACAGTCTTCATCAAGCTGTAGGCCCTGGGTGTCCAACGTGGTGAAGAGCTAGTCATAAGCGTGATCCTAAATGCTATTGTCACAACCGAGGGGAGCCAGACAACCGTTCCGCTGACTGACAGCATGTAGTGTGGCATGTTGTGCAGATTTCTGGAGATGCCTATTAAGGGATCAGACATATGGAGATTGATCCACAGTCAAAGGGAAGAGCAAGATGAATACAGTAAATGACTGAGTGACAGTGTGGAGAGTGGTTTTCAAATTGCTTATTTGTCAGTTATCAGTTAGTTCTGAGCTACTTCTTAACTTAGCCTAGCATTAGCAGTTAGTGAATGCAAGTCAGGCAAACACATTCAAATGCAGACCCATAGTGATTTAGGAATCATGCCATGTGACATGACAGGACCAAACCCTGAGTGTGCTTGTGACTGAGAAAAATCTTCCCTGGTCTCCTTTATGTCAAATTAATTATCTACCTATTGCTATACACCCCCGTATCCTAGAACTTATCGTTAAAGTTATAATTCTGAAGATTTCTGAAGAGTGCCATGCTGAAGCGAACACTGTTAAGCAGCTACCTTTTCAGGTGTTCCAACAGAAGAACAACTGGCTTATTTGTTAATAGCGCAGCCACACAACTTCAAGTTGTTTTAACAAAGAAGTCATTAGTAATTGCTCTATCATGTTGATCTGACTTCATGCTGTGCACATGAAGTCTTCCACAGAATAGCAGGGCCTGTCACCTGCAGCTCTTCATCCAACAGCTCACCATGGCTCCTCCTGACTCTTCCATTATTCTCTGCAATCTAAGACTGAACCACTGTCAAAAATGCCCCAAAAGACCATGTCTTGTTTTGTGTACAGAGTTTTGAGGAAAAATTGTGTATGCACTGACCCCGGCAACAAATAAATTGCGTTCCCTTTCCTATATCACAATAAAAGTCACCATTTGTTTTGCCAATTGAATGCTTCTAATGTGAAGCAGCAGCTGGGAAATGTTGGGTTTGTATTAACAGTAACAATACAGCTCTGAGAGTGAATAACAAAGAGTGAGGCTAATATAATTGAGGCAAAATTCAAATGTAACATTGGATTCCATTGATGCATCTTTTCCTGTAAATCCCTCATGTGTGTGAAGGCAATTAGAATCCAGCATGGGAACAGCAGACTCCACCACTAACAATGAAAATTATTATACAGCGTAATTACAGAATATATCAATATATGTATATACATATATACATACAAATACATGTATACAATCACACACACACACACACACACACACACACACACACACACACACACACACACACACACACACACAATGCGGTCCAAAAGTCTGAGTCCACTTTCACTTTCACTTGAATGGGATTATTATTCATCATTACGGAAGATGAGACTCCTGTGCAGTCACTGTGTTTATGTTCTGTTGTTCACACACATCATTGCTAACTACGGCTTTCTTCAACTTCTTTAATGTTGTCTTCACTCTCAACAATTTTTACTGGTAGAGAAAACACAACAGCCATTGCTGACTTATTGCGGTTCTTGCAGTCGGTATGTGGTCTCTCTGACGTGTAGTTACATTTTTGTAGAGGTGCACGTCAGCTACACCGGCTATGTGCGTAAGCTCTGCAGATACGCCATAACCCACCATAACAATTAAATCCAGCCTTATGTGAATTATGACAATGAATTAAGGATTATTTATTGCTTGAAGTTCCTTACATCCGCACAGTGCTATATCTAGATTAAATTCATTTAAGGTAGTACTGAGTCTTGGAATATTTCACTAATATTATAAAATATTTTAGATTTTAAATGTTGATTTTGAAGATACCTGACCCAGATAGACCCTTTTCTTGAAATGATATAGTTTTAATGATTTTATTTAGAAGTTAAGAAGGAGCTTTTGTAATTTTTTACCTTTTTTCCATCGATCACGTATCAACAGAATTTTTGTTGATTACTTTTTTCATCCATCACATGTTATGTGTTTTAGAGACAACTGATCAAATTTATACAAAGCTTGTAATGATGCGTGTCTCACCCTTTTGACAACATTATTACTGGAGGAAACTGTAGAGGCTCTTTCTAGAAATTCATGAAATCACCAGCTCCGCCTTTATATCATCAGTATCGTCAGTGTGTACGTGTACACTTTATATTAGTATGTCTGCATAGAATGTCTGTTTTTTCTACTGTGTGTGTGGGTGTGCGTGTGTGAATCCAAGCACCATGTAACTCTAAAGTGTAAAATATGGCAAATGGGAGCAGAATCCTGCTTAGATTGAAAAGTATGACTTGAGGATGAGTGCCTACGGTCACCCTAATCTACAGGCCACCAACCCTAACACGCATACACACACACACAGACAATGCCTCCCTCCTGTACTTAAGATGAATATGAAATCAG